>NC_080671.1:218721746-218732675 GCF_030247195.1 Topomyia yanbarensis | reverse complement strand
TTTGAAGAAATGAGGCACAATTGCACCACTAGGTGGATTACAACACGTTTTGCCTTTCTCAATAGAAAGGTATTGCAATTGCTCTGAAAACCGACTTTTTAACGGAGGCCCGGAGGGCCGAGTGACATATACCATTCGATTCAGTTCGTCGAGTTCGGCAAATGTCTGTGTGTGTATGTATGTGTGTATGTATGTATGTGTGTGTGTATGTGTGTGTGTATGTGACCAAAAATGTCACTCATTTTTCTCAGAGATGGCTGAACCGATTTTGACAAACTTAGTCTCAAATGAAAGGTGCAACGTTCCCATAGGCTGCTATTGAATTTCTAATGGATCCGACTTCCAGTTCCGGATTTACAGGGTGATAAGTACGAACACGCAGAAAATGTCGATTTTAATAAATTCTGCAATGAATGTATAAAGGTGAAAATTTTTCCAAAATATGACCACAACTGCTTCGATTTGTAGTATTAGGTCACTAACATCCATTCAAAGTCTATTTGGCCACATTGGCCACCATCCTCGGTTCCGGAAGCCCCGGCGGAAGTATCTAAATTCAGAATAACAGTCACATCGGTTTCTCGGAGATGGCTAGACCGATTCGACTAAACTTGGCCTCAAATGAAAGGTATTGCGTCCCCGTAAATGGCTATTTAATTTCATCCCGATCCGACTTCCGGTTCCGGAGTTACAGGTTGTGGCGTGCGATCACATAGCAAATTGTGATTCAAACCGATACTCCGATGAAAGCAAAAAAGGTAAAAATTTCGCTAAAATGTCTCTCAAACAACTTAAATTTGCTGTTCTAGGTCACCGACGGCCAACCAAACTTTCGTTGACTACATTGACCACCATAAACGGTTCCGGAAGTGCCCGGGAAAAGCGGCCATCTTTCAAAATTTACGAACTCACATCAGTTTCCCGGAAATGGTTGGGCCGATTTTCACAAACTTAGTCCCAAATGATAGCTATAATATCCCCATAGATGTCTATAAAATTTCGTACGGATCGCTTATATGGTTCCGGAAATATAGACTAAACCGTCCGGTCACATATGAAATTCCCATATAAGCCGGAACTCAAATTTTTTTTTTCAAAGGGGGGACCTCATTAAATTTCAGAAATCGAATTCGTATTTTTGATGCCAAACATCTTTAAAATGCATGAAACGTCGAGATTTTATGTTATCTCGAAATTTTTTTTTTATAAAAATCGACTTTTTGGGACTTTGCCGATTTTGCACCTTTTTGCCTTTCTCAATAGAAAGGTATTGCAATTGCTCTGAAAACCGACTTTTTAACGGAGGCCCGGAGGGCCGAGTGACATATACCATTCGATTCAGTTCGTCGAGTTCGGCAAATGTCTGTGTGTGTGTGTATGTGTGTGTGTATGTATGTATGTGTGTGTGTATGTGTGTGTGTATGTGACCAAAAATGTCACTCATTTTTCTCAGAGATGGCTGAACCGATTTTGACAAACTTAGTCTCAAATGAAAGGTGCAACGTTCCCATAGGCTGCTATTGAATTTCTAATGGATCCGACTTCCGGTTCCGGATTTACAGGGTGATAAGTACGAACACGCAGAAAATGTCGATTTTAATAAATTCTGCAATGAATGTATAAAGGTGAAAATTTTTCCAAAATATGACCACAACTGCTTCGATTTGTAGTATTAGGTCACTAACATCCATTCAAAGTCTATTTGGCCACATTGGCCACCATCCTCGGTTCCGGAAGCCCCGGCGGAAGTATCTAAAGTCAGAATAACAGTCACATCGGTTTCTCGGAGATGGCTAGACCGATTCGACTAAACTTGGCCTCAAATGAAAGGTGTTGCGTCCCCGTAAATGGCTATTTAATTTCATCCCGATACGACTTCCGGTTCCGGAGTTACAGGTTGTGGCGTGCGATCACATAGCAAATTGTGATTCAAACCGATACTCCGATGAAAGCAAAAAAGGTAAAAATTTCGCTAAAATGTCTCTCAAACAACTTAAATTTGCTGTTCTAGGTCACCGACGGCCAACCAAACTTTCGTTGACTACATTGACCACCATAAACGGTTCCGGAAGTGCCCGGGAAAAGCGGCCATCTTTCAAAATTTACGAACTCACATCAGTTTCCCGGAAATGGTTGGGCCAATTTTCACAAACTTAGTCCCAAATGATAGCTATAATATCCCCATAGATGTCTATAAAATTTCGTACGGATCGCTTATATGGTTCCGGAAATATAGACTAAACCGTCCGGTCACATATGAAATTCCCATATAAGCCGGAACTCAAATTTTTTTTCAAAGGGGGGACCTCATGAAATTTCAGAAATCGAATTCGTATTTTTGATGCCAAACATCTTTAAAATGCATGAAACGTCGAGATTTTATGTTATCACGAATTATTTTTTTTTTTTGGAAATCGACTTTTTGGGACTTTGCCGATTTTGCACCTTTTTGCCTTTCTCAATAGAAAGGTATTGCAATTTCTCTGAAAACCGACTTTTTAACGGAGGCCCGGAGGGCCGAGTGACATATACCATTCGATTCAGTTCGTCGAGTTCGGCAAATGTCTGTGTGTGTGTATGTATGTGTGTGTGTATGTATGTGTGTGTGTATGTGCGTCTGTGTGTGTGTACGCGAACACAATCTCACTCACTTTTCTCAGAGATGGATGAACCGATTTTTACAAACTTAGTCCCAAATGAAAGGTGCAACGTTCCCATAGGCTGCTATTGAATTTCTAATGGATCCGACTTCCGGTTCCGGAATTACAGGGTGATGAGTACGATCACGCAGAAAACGTCGATTTTAAGAAATTCTGCAATGAATGTATAATGGTGAAAATTTTTCCAAAATCTGACCACAACTGCTTCGATTTGTAGTACTAGGTCATTAACAGCCATTCAAAGTCTCTTTGGTCACATTGGCCCCCATCATCGGTTCCGGAAGCCCCGGCGGAAGTATCCAAATTCAGACTAACAGTCACATCGGTTTCTCGGAGATGGCTAGACCGAATCAACCAAACTTAGTCTCAAATGAAAGATGTTGCGTCCCCGTAAATGGCTATTAAATTTTATCCCCAACCGACTTCCGGTTCCGGAGTTACGGGTTGTGGCGTGCGATCACATAGCAAATTGTGATTCAAACCGATACCCCGATGGAAGCAAAAAAGGTAAAAATTTCGCTAAAATGTCTCTCAAATAACTTAACTTTGCAGTTCTAGGTCACCGACGGCCAAACAAACTTTCGTTGACTACATTGACCACTATAGACGGTTCCGGAAGTGCCCGGGAAAAGCGGCCATCTTTCATAACTAGCAAACTCATATCAGTTTCTCGGAAATGGTTGGGCCGATTTTCACAAACTTAGTCCCAAATGATAGCTCTATTATCCCCACAGATGTCTGTAAAATTTCGCACGGATCGCTTGTATGGTTCCGGAAATATAGACTGAACGGTCCGGTCACACATGAAATTCCCATATAAGCCGGAACTCAAAATTTTTTTTCAAAGGGGGGACCCCATGAAATTTCAGAAATCGAATTCGTATTTTTGATGCCAAACATCTTTAAAATGCATGAAACGTCGAGATTTAATGTTATCTCGAAATTTTTTTTTTTATAAAAATCGACTTTTTGGGACTTTGCCGATTTCGCACCTTTTTGCCTTTCTCAATAGAAAGGTATTGCAATTGCTCTGAAAACCGACTTTTTAACGGAGGCCCGGAGGGCCGAGTGACATATACCATTCGATTCAGTTCGTCGAGTTCGGCAAATGTCTGTGTGTGTGTATGTATGTGTGTATGTATGTATGTGTGTGTGTATGTGTGTGTGTATGTGACCAAAAATGTCACTCATTTTTCTCAGAGATGGCTGAACCGATTTTGACAAACTTAGTCTCAAACGAAAGGTGCAACGTTCCCATAGGCTGCTATTGAATTTCTAATGGATCCGACTTCCGGTTCCGGATTTACAGGGTGATAAGTACGAACACGCAGAAAATGTCGATTTTAATAAATTCTGCAATGAATGTATAAAGGTGAAAATTTTTCCAAAATATGACCACAACTGCTTCGATTTGTAGTATTAGGTCACTAACATCCATTCAAAGTCTATTTGGCCACATTGGCCACCATCCTCGGTTCCGGAAGCCCCGGCGGAAGTATCTAAATTCAGAATAACAGTCACATCGGTTTCTCGGAGATGGCTAGACCGATTCGACTAAACTTGGCCTCAAATGAAAGGTATTGCGTCCCCGTAAATGGCTATTTAATTTCATCCCGATCCGACTTCCGGTTCCGGAGTTACAGGTTGTGGCGTGCGATCACATAGCAAATTGTGATTCAAACCGATACTCCGATGAAAGCAAAAAAGGTAAAAATTTCGCTAAAATGTCTCTCAAACAACTTAAATTTGCTGTTCTAGGTCACCGACGGCCAACCAAACTTTCGTTGACTACATTGACCACCATAAACGGTTCCGGAAGTGCCCGGGAAAAGCGGCCATCTTTCAAAATTTACGAACTCACATCAGTTTCCCGGAAATGGTTGGGCCGATTTTCACAAACTTAGTCCCAAATGATAGCTATAATATCCCCATAGATGTCTATAAAATTTCGTACGGATCGCTTATATGGTTCCGGAAATATAGACTAAACCGTCCGGTCACATATGAAATTCCCATATAAGCCGGAACTCAAATTTTTTTTTTCAAAGGGGGGACCTCATGAAATTTCAGAAATCGAATTCGTATTTTTGGTGCCAAACATATTTAAAATGCATGAAACGTCGAGATTTTATGTTATCTCGAAATTTTTTTTTTTATAAAAATCGACTTTTTGGGACTTTGCCGATTTCGCACCTTTTTGCCTTTCTCAATAGAAAGGTATTGCAATTGCTCTGAAAACCGACTTTTTAACGGAGGCCCGGAGGGCCGAGTGACATATACCATTCGATTCAGTTCGTAGAGTTCGGCAAATGTCTGTGTGTGTGTATGTATGTGTGTGTGTATGTATGTGTGTGTATGTGCGTCTGTGTGTGTGTGTACGCGAACACAATCTCACTCACTTTTCTCAGAGATGGATGAACCGATTTTTACAAACTTAGTCCCAAATGAAAGGTGCAACGTTCCCATAGGCTGCTATTGAATTTCTAATGGATCCGACTTCCAGTTCCGGAATTACAGGGTGATGAGTACGATCACGCAGAAAACGTCGATTTTAAGAAATTCTGCAATGAATGTATAATGGTGAAAATTTTTCCAAAATGTGACCACAACTGCTTCGATTTGTAGTACTAGGTCATTAACAGCCATTCAAAGTCTCTTTGGTCACATTGGCCACCATCATCGGTTCCGGAAGCCCCGGCGGAAGTATCCAAATTCAGACTAACAGTCACATCGGTTTCTCGGAGGTGGCTAGACCGAATCAACCAAACTTAGTCTCAAATGAAAGATGTTGCGTCCCCGTAAATGGCTATTAAATTTTATCCCCAACCGACTTCCGGTTCCGGAGTTACGGGTTGTGGCGTGCGATCACATAGCAAATTGTGATTCAAACCGATACCCCGATGGAAGCAAAAAAGGTAAAAATTTCGCTAAAATGTCTCTCAAATAACTTAACTTTGCAGTTCTAGGTCACCGACGGCCAAACAAACTTTCGTTGACTACATTGACCACTATAGACGGTTCCGGAAGTGCCCGGGAAAAGCGGCCATCTTTCATAACTAGCAAACTCATATCAGTTTCTCGGAAATGGTTGGGCCGATTTTCACAAACTTAGTCCCAAATGATAGCTCTATTATCCCCACAGATGTCTGTAAAATTTCGCACGGATCGCTTGTATGGTTCCGGAAATATAGACTGAACGGTCCGGTCACACATGAAATTCCCATATAAGCCGGAACTCAAAATTTTTTTTCAAAGGGGGGACCCCATGAAATTTCAGAAATCGAATTCGTATTTTTGATGCCAAACATCTTTAAAATGCATGAAACGTCGAGATTTAATGTTATCTCGAAATTTTTTTTTTTATAAAAATCGACTTTTTGGGACTTTGCCGATTTCGCACCTTTTTGCCTTTCTCAATAGAAAGGTATTGCAATTGCTCTGAAAACCGACTTTTTAACGGAGGCCCGGAGGGCCGAGTGACATATACCATTCGATTCAGTTCGTCGAGTTCGGCAAATGTCTGTGTGTGTGTGTATGTATGTGTGTATGTATGTATGTGTGTGTGTATGTGTGTGTGTATGTGACCAAAAATGTCACTCATTTTTCTCAGAGATGGCTGAACCGATTTTGACAAACTTAGTCTCAAATGAAAGGTGCAACGTTCCCATAGGCTGCTATTGAATTTCTAATGGATCCGACTTCCAGTTCCGGATTTACAGGGTGATAAGTACGAACACGCAGAAAATGTCGATTTTAATAAATTCTGCAATGAATGTATAAAGGTGAAAATTTTTCCAAAATATGACCACAACTGCTTCGATTTGTAGTATTAGGTCACTAACATCCATTCAAAGTCTATTTGGCCACATTGGCCACCATCCTCGGTTCCGGAAGCCCCGGCGGAAGTATCTAAATTCAGAATAACAGTCACATCGGTTTCTCGGAGATGGCTAGACCGATTCGACTAAACTTGGCCTCAAATGAAAGGTATTGCGTCCCCGTAAATGGCTATTTAATTTCATCCCGATCCGACTTCCGGTTCCGGAGTTACAGGTTGTGGCGTGCGATCACATAGCAAATTGTGATTCAAACCGATACTCCGATGAAAGCAAAAAAGGTAAAAATTTCGCTAAAATGTCTCTCAAACAACTTAAATTTGTTGTTCTAGGTCACCGACGGCCAACCAAACTTTCGTTGACTACATTAACCACCATAGACGGTTCCGGAAGTGCCCGGGAAAAGCGGCCATCTTTCAAAATTTACGAACTCACATCAGTTTCCCGGAAATGGTTGGGCCAATTTTCACAAACTTAGTCCCAAATGATAGCTATAATATCCCCATAGATGTCTATAAAATTTCGTACGGATCGCTTATATGGTTCCGGAAATATAGACTAAACGGTCCGGTCACATATGAAATTCCCATATAAGCCGGAACTCAAATTTTTTTTCAAAGGGGGGACCTCATGAAATTTCAGAAATCGAATTCGTATTTTTGATGCCAAACATCTTTAAAATGCATGAAACGTCGAGATTTTATGTTATCACGAATTTTTTTTTTTTTTTTTGGAAATCGACTTTTTGGGACTGCCGATTTTGCACCTTTTTGCCTTTCTCAATAGAAAGGTATTGCAATTGCTCTGAAAACCGACTTTTTAACGGAGGCCCGGAGGGCCGAGTGACATATACCATTCGATTCAGTTCGTCGAGTTCGGCAAATGTCTGTGTGTGTATGTATGTGTGTATGTATGTATGTGTGTGTGTATGTGTGTGTGTATGTGACCAAAAATGTCACTCATTTTTCTCAGAGATGGCTGAACCGATTTTGACAAACTTAGTCTCAAATGAAAGGTGCAACGTTCCCATAGGCTGCTATTGAATTTCTAATGGATCCGACTTCCAGTTCCGGATTTACAGGGTGATAAGTACGAACACGCAGAAAATGTCGATTTTAATAAATTCTGCAATGAATGTATAAAGGTGAAAATTTTTCCAAAATATGACCACAACTGCTTCGATTTGTAGTATTAGGTCACTAACATCCATTCAAAGTCTATTTGGCCACATTGGCCACCATCCTCGGTTCCGGAAGCCCCGGCGGAAGTATCTAAATTCAGAATAACAGTCACATCGGTTTCTCGGAGATGGCTAGACCGATTCGACTAAACTTGGCCTCAAATGAAAGGTATTGCGTCCCCGTAAATGGCTATTTAATTTCATCCCGATCCGACTTCCGGTTCCGGAGTTACAGGTTGTGGCGTGCGATCACATAGCAAATTGTGATTCAAACCGATACTCCGATGAAAGCAAAAAAGGTAAAAATTTCGCTAAAATGTCTCTCAAACAACTTAAATTTGCTGTTCTAGGTCACCGACGGCCAACCAAACTTTCGTTGACTACATTGACCACCATAAACGGTTCCGGAAGTGCCCGGGAAAAGCGGCCATCTTTCAAAATTTACGAACTCACATCAGTTTCCCGGAAATGGTTGGGCCGATTTTCACAAACTTAGTCCCAAATGATAGCTATAATATCCCCATAGATGTCTATAAAATTTCGTACGGATCGCTTATATGGTTCCGGAAATATAGACTAAACCGTCCGGTCACATATGAAATTCCCATATAAGCCGGAACTCAAATTTTTTTTTTCAAAGGGGGGACCTCATTAAATTTCAGAAATCGAATTCGTATTTTTGATGCCAAACATCTTTAAAATGCATGAAACGTCGAGATTTTATGTTATCTCGAAATTTTTTTTTTTATAAAAATCGACTTTTTGGGACTTTGCCGATTTTGCACCTTTTTGCCTTTCTCAATAGAAAGGTATTGCAATTGCTCTGAAAACCGACTTTTTAACGGAGGCCCGGAGGGCCGAGTGACATATACCATTCGATTCAGTTCGTCGAGTTCGGCAAATGTCTGTGTGTGTGTATGTATGTGTGTATGTATGTATGTGTGTGTGTATGTGTGTGTGTATGTGACCAAAAATGTCACTCATTTTTCTCAGAGATGGCTGAACCGATTTTGACAAACTTAGTCTCAAATGAAAGGTGCAACGTTCCCATAGGCTGCTATTGAATTTCTAATGGATCCGACTTCCGGTTCCGGATTTACAGGGTGATAAGTACGAACACGCAGAAAATGTCGATTTTAATAAATTCTGCAATGAATGTATAAAGGTGAAAATTTTTCCAAAATATGACCACAACTGCTTCGATTTGTAGTATTAGGTCACTAACATCCATTCAAAGTCTATTTGGCCACATTGGCCACCATCCTCGGTTCCGGAAGCCCCGGCGGAAGTATCTAAATTCAGAATAACAGTCACATCGGTTTCTCGGAGATGGCTAGACCGATTCGACTAAACTTGGCCTCAAATGAAAGGTGTTGCGTCCCCGTAAATGGCTATTTAATTTCATCCCGATACGACTTCCGGTTCCGGAGTTACAGGTTGTGGCGTGCGATCACATAGCAAATTGTGATTCAAACCGATACTCCGATGAAAGCAAAAAAGGTAAAAATTTCGCTAAAATGTCTCTCAAACAACTTAAATTTGCTGTTCTAGGTCACCGACGGCCAACCAAACTTTCGTTGACTACATTGACCACCATAAACGGTTCCGGAAGTGCCCGGGAAAAGCGGCCATCTTTCAAAATTTACGAACTCACATCAGTTTCCCGGAAATGATTGGGCCAATTTTCACAAACTTAGTCCCAAATGATAGCTATAATATCCCCATAGATGTCTATAAAATTTCGTACGGATCGCTTATATGGTTCCGGAAATATAGACTAAACCGTCCGGTCACATATGAAATTCCCATATAAGCCGGAACTCAAATTTTTTTTCAAAGGGGGGACCTCATGAAATTTCAGAAATCGAATTCGTATTTTTGATGCCAAACATCTTTAAAATGCATGAAACGTCGAGATTTTATGTTATCACGAATTATTTTTTTTTTTTGGAAATCGACTTTTTGGGACTTTGCCGATTTTGCACCTTTTTGCCTTTCTCAATAGAAAGGTATTGCAATTGCTCTGAAAACCGACTTTTTAACGGAGGCCCGGAGGGCCGAGTGACATATACCATTCGATTCAGTTCGTCGAGTTCGGCAAATGTCTGTGTGTGTGTATGTAATGTGTGTGTGTATGTATGTGTGTGTGTATGTGCGTCTGTGTGTGTGTACGCGAACACAATCTCACTCACTTTTCTCAGAGATGGATGAACCGATTTTTACAAACTTAGTCCCAAATGAAAGGTGCAACGTTCCCATAGGCTGCTATTGAATTTCTAATGGATCCGACTTCCGGTTCCGGAATTACAGGGTGATGAGTACGATCACGCAGAAAACGTCGATTTTAAGAAATTCTGCAATGAATGTATAATGGTGAAAATTTTCCAAAATCTGACCACAACTGCTTCGATTTGTAGTACTAGGTCATTAACAGCCATTCAAAGTCTCTTTGGTCACATTGGCCCCCATCATCGGTTCCGGAAGCCCCGGCGGAAGTATCCAAATTCAGACTAACAGTCACATCGGTTTCTCGGAGGTGGCTAGACCGAATCAACCAAACTTAGTCTCAAATGAAAGATGTTGCGTCCCCGTAAATGGCTATTAAATTTTATCCCCAACCGACTTCCGGTTCCGGAGTTACGGGTTGTGGCGTGCGATCACATAGCAAATTGTGATTCAAACCGATACCCCGATGGAAGCAAAAAAGGTAAAAATTTCGCTAAAATGTCTCTCAAATAACTTAACTTTGCAGTTCTAGGTCACCGACGGCCAAACAAACTTTCGTTGACTACATTGACCACTATAGACGGTTCCGGAAGTGCCCGGGAAAAGCGGCCATCTTTCATAACTAGCAAACTCATATCAGTTTCTCGGAAATGGTTGGGCCGATTTTCACAAACTTAGTCCCAAATGATAGCTCTATTATCCCCACAGATGTCTGTAAAATTTCGCACGGATCGCTTGTATGGTTCCGGAAATATAGACTGAACGGTACGGTCACACATGAAATTCCCATATAAGCCGGAACTCAAAATTTTTTTTCAAAGGGGGGACCCCATGAAATTTCAGAAATCGAATTCGTATTTTTGATGCCAAACATCTTTAAAATGCATGAAACGTCGAGATTTAATGTTATCTCGAAATTTTTTTTTTATAAAAATCGACTTTTTGGGACTTTGCCGATTTCGCACCTTTTTTCAGTTCAATATTACCGTGGCTGTTTTTTCTTTTTCAAAATTTTAGAACTCGAATA